>NC_136336.1:0-15000 GCF_964198595.1 Lampetra fluviatilis
ATCCACTCGCTCACTCACTCAGCCACTCATACAACCACTCACTCATCCACTAACTTAAACCACTCACTCAACTACTCACTCACTCAACCACTCACTCAACCATTCACTCAACCATCCACTTACTCAACCACTCAATCAATCACTCACTCAGTCATTAACTCAACCACTCACTCAACCACACACTCATGCGCTCAAACACTCACTCATTGGTTCAAACACTCACTCATTCAAATACTCATTCAACCACTCACTAATTCACTCAACCACTCACTCACTGAACCACTCACTCGCTCACTCAACCACCCGCTCTCTCAATGAACCAATCGCTCCATCAACCACTCATTCAGCCACTCACTCAACCATTCACTCACTCACTCACCCAGCCACTCACTAAACCAATCAGTCACTCAATCATGAATTAAACCGCTCACTCACTCAACCCCTTACACACAGGCTCATCACCTGTGTCTCAACCATCTTACTGAGTAACATAACTCTTTTTTTAGAAGTGACCTGGCCACAAATGATAGGTCAACAACGTTCCTTATGTGGAAATTTATAGTAGCCAAATACTCTAAACGCCTGTTTCTAAATGTGTAGGGAAAATCCAGAGGACCAGAATAAAAATCCACTTGACCACGGAGAGAACATGCAAACTCCAAATATACAGGTGTCAGGGTTGGGATCTAACCGACAACCTCCTGTATACCAGACGAGGTAGTTAACATTGTATCCGGGCAAGCCGTACATCGAGCTGGAGTGGACCATGCGGTCCATCCCTATCGCGTGAGTGGCTCCAACTGTTGTTATTGTGTTCATATGTGTGTGGTCTGCTTGTGTGTATGCGTGTGCCGCACTGCGCTATGAACCCAACTTGACCAGGCTATTGCCCCACTCGCCCGACTCGTTGAAAGGCTTGCCCACCCCCCAGGGCGTTGTCGTGAAGATACCGCTGGGAGGAAGAATATCTCACAATACTGGAAGAGGTGAGGACTACACAGTGATTAACTGAGTGGGTGTGTGAGTGAGTTAGTGGATGAGTCGGTGGGTGAGTCGGTGGGTGAGTCGGTGGGTGAGTCGGTGGGTGAGTCGGTGGGTGAGTCGGTGGGTGAGTCGGTGGGTGAGTCGGTGGGTGAGTGGGTGGGTGAGTGGGTGGGTCAGTGGTTGAAGGAGTAGGTGAGTGAGTGTGTTAGAGAAGTGGGTGTGTTGAATGTGAGTGAATAGATGAGTGTGTGGAGGAGTGGATTGTTGAGTGAGTCGTTGGGTGAGTGAGTAGGTGGGTGTGGGTTAGAGATTGAGTGGGTGGTCGGTGATTGTGTGAATTAGTGGGTGGGTGGGTGAGTGAATGGTTTGAAGTGATTGAGTGGGTGAGGGAGTGGGTGAGAGGTGGGTTGGTGAGTGGATGAGTAAATTGGTGGGTTAGAGATTGAGTGGGTGGGTAACTAGGTGATTGGGAGGGTGAGTGGGTGAGTGGCTTAATGGGTGAGTAAGTCGGTGGGTGAGTAGGTGAGTGCCTGGATAAGTGAGTGTATGGGAGCATGAGTGGGTGGATGGTTGATTAGGTGGGTGAATAGGTGAGTGGGTGGTGGGTGGGTGAATTAATGAGTG
Source organism: Lampetra fluviatilis (assembly GCF_964198595.1). Taxonomy (NCBI): domain Eukaryota; kingdom Metazoa; phylum Chordata; class Hyperoartia; order Petromyzontiformes; family Petromyzontidae; genus Lampetra; species Lampetra fluviatilis. Next base: position 1,609 of record NC_136336.1, read on the forward strand.
ATTGCTCGAGTGAGAGTGTGGGTAGGTCAGTGCGATATTGTGTGGGGGAGTGGGTGAGTGAGGGGTTGAGTGAATAGGTTAGTGGGCGGTTGAGTAGATTGTTGGGTGAGTGGGTGGGTGAGTCAGTTAGTGGGTGGGTGAGTGAATTTCGAAGGTTGAGCAGGTGAGTTAGTGTGTGATTGGGTGGGTGGATGAGTCAAAGAGTGAGGCACCACGGTGGTGAGATGTTAACTACCTCACCTAGTATACAGGATTTTGTGAATTCGATCCCATCCCTTCCACCTGTATATTTGGAGTTGGCATGTTCTCCCCGTGGTCGTGTGGATTTTTCTCCGGGTCCTCCAGGTTTTCTCTCCAGATTTAAAATCAACATGCATTTAGAGGATGTGGCTGCAATAAATGTTTCCATGATAATCCACTACGTTAACCTATCATTTGTAACCAGGCCACTTCTGAAAATTATTAATTTAGTTATCTGAACCTTTTCAGGTAAAATAAAAAAATATATATTGTTTAATTTAGTTTATTGGGTGGGTGAGTTGGTAGGTGTGTTATTGAGTGATTTGGTGGGTAGGTTAGAGATTGAGTGGGTGAATGGGTGGGTGTGTGAGTGGGGGTGTGAATAGTTGAGTAGGTGAGTGGATGAGTAAATGGTTGAGTGAGTGGATTAGAGATTGAGTGGGTGGCAGGGTGAGTGGGTTTGTGAGTGGGTTGGTGGGTGTTTGAATGGGTGAGTGGGTGGAGTGCCGTGGTGGCGAGCTGTTAACTACCTCGCCTTTTGTACAGGAGGTCGTAAATTCGATCCCGACCCTGACGCCTGGTCACATGGAATTTTCTCCAGGTGCTCCGGGTTCTCCCTCCACATTTAAAAACATGCAATTATAGAATTTGATATTTGTGGTCAAGTGGTTTTTGAAAAATATATATATAGCTGAGTGCCTTACCTGGTAAAATAAAAAAGCGTAATTTTAATTTAGTGTGCAGGTGAGTGGCTGGGTGGGTGAGTGGATGAGTGAGTGCGATGTTTGATGGGTAGTTGGTCAGTGGCTGGGTGAGTGAGTGTGGGCTAGAGATTGAGTGGGTGGCTTGGTGAGTGTGTGCTTGGCTCGGTGGTTGAATGAATGGATGGTTGAGTTAGTGGGTGGGTGTTTGAGTGTGTGTTATCGTGGGTGGGAGAGTCAGAAAGTGGAGTGCCATGTTGGCAAATTGTTAACTATCTTGCCTGGTATTTTTAAGTTCGTAGGTTAGATCCAAACCCTGCTTCTCAAAACAATATATATAGCTCAGTGGGCCTTACCTGGGAAAAAAAATGTTTGATTTAGTTAAGGGTGTTGGTGAGTGGGCGGATGGTTGAGTGCATCAGTGTGGGTTTGAGATTTAGTGGGTGGCTTGGTGAGTGGGTAAGTTCGAGTGACTCAGTGGTTGAGTTTGTGGGTGGTTACGTTAGTAGGTGATTAAATTAGTGGGTGGGTCAATAATTACGTTGGTAGTGGGTGAGTGGCTGAGTGGCTGAGGGAGTAGGCGGGTGGTTGGCTGGGTGAGTAGGTGGGTTATAAATTGAGTAGGTGGCAGGGTAAGTGGATCTGAAAGTGGGTGAGTGAGTAGGTGCACGGCTGGGTGAGTTAGTGAGTGGATGGATGAGTGAGTGGGTGAGTGTGTGGGTGCATGGATGTGTGGGTGGGTGAATGTGTGTGGGTAGGAGGTTAGTTGGGTAGTGCGTGAATGGGTGGGTTAGAAATTGAGTGAGTGGGTTAGTCACTGGGTGAGTGAGTGGATGGGTGGGTTTGTGAACTTTGGTTAAGAGATTGAGTCAGTAGCAGGGTTTGTGTGTGGTTTAGAGATTGAGTGGGTGGTTGGGTGAGTGGGTGGATGGGAGAGTGGGTGGGTTAGAGATTGAGTGGCTCGGTGAGGGAGTATTGGGTGGGTGAAGTGAGTTGGTGGGTCGGTGAGTGCGTGGGTGGGTGATTCAGTAAGTGGGTGAGTGAGGGGTTGGGTGAGCGATGGGTTGAGTGGGTGTGTTTTTTCTTCGTGAGTTTGTGGGTGGGTGAGTGGGTCAGTTAGTGGTTGGGTGAGTAAGTGGGTGGGTGAGCAAGTGAGTGAATGGGTGTGTTGGTAGGTGAGTGTGTAGCTTGGTGAGTGGTCATAGGGTGAGTGGGTGGGTGAGGAAGTGGTTAACTGAGTGAGTGGTAGGGTGGGTGAGTTGTTGACTGAGTGGGGTCAGCGAATGGGTGGGTGAGTTGTTGACTGAGTGGGGTCAGCGAGTGGGTGGGTGAGTTGATGTGGGAGGTTGAGTGGGTACGTTAGCGTGTGAGTGATTGGATGGGTGAGTCAGAGAGTGAGGCGCCAAGGTGGTGAGATGTTCACTGCCTCGCCTAGTATACAGGAGATTGTGGATTCGATCCTGACCCTGTCGCCTGTATATTTGGAGTTTGCATGTTCTACACATGGTCGCGTGGATTTTGCTGCAGGTCCTCCGGGTTTTCCCCTCTGGATTTAGAATCAACATGCGTTTAGAGGATTTGGCTGCAATAAATGTCTATGTGATAAGCCACTTCGTTTATCTATAATTTGTTCACGGGTCTATTCTGAAAAGGATCTATATAGCTCAATGGGCCTTACCTGGTGAAATAAAAAGTAGTTTAGTTTAGGGGGTAGGTGGCTCGTTGGGTCGGTAGGTCTGTTGCAGGTCGAGTAGGTGGCAGGGTGAGTGGGTGAGTAAGTAAGTGGCTGTGTGAGTGGGTGGGCTGGTGAGTGTGTGAGTTAGAGATAGAGTGGGTGGATGGGTGGGTGTATGATTAGGGGAGTGAAATGGTGAGTGGATGGGTGAATTAATTGTTGAGTGAGTGAGTCAGTGAGTGGGTGTGTAGGTGGGTGCGTAGGTAAGTGGTTAGCAAGGTGTGTGGGTCTTTGAATGGGTATGTGGCTGAATGGGTATGTGGCTGAATGGGTATGTGGCTGAATGGGTATGTGGCTGAATGAGTATGTGGCTGAATGGGTAGGTGAGTGGGTATGTGGCTGAATGAGTATGTGGCTGAATGGGTAGGTGAGTGGGTATGTGGCTGAATGAGTATGTGGCTGAATGGGTAGGTGAGTGGGTATGTGGCTGAATGGGTATGTGGCTGAATGGGTATGTGGCTGAATGGGTATGTGGCTGAATGGATATGTGGCTGAATGGGTAGGTGAGTGGGTGGCTGCGAGTCAGAGAGTGGAGCCCCATGGTGGTGAAATTTTAACTATCTTACCTTTTGTACATTCCTGGCAGCGATTTCAGCTGCACCACCCCTACATAATAATAGGCTGTCAACCATTCTACACAACAAAGACTCTATTCCTGACAGCGAGTTAAGCCGCATCACCGTACATAATAATAGGCTCAGTCAACCATTCTACACAACAAAGACTAATTTCCTGACAGCGATGTAAGCCGCACCACCTCTACATAATAATAGGCTCAGTCAATCATTCTACACAACAAAGACTCATTTCCTGGCAGCGATTTCAGCCGCATCATCTCTACATAACAAAAAGGCTCAGTCCCTTTTACACGCACCTTTACATCATCCGCACCTAGTTTACACAACAAAGGCCCATTCCTAACAGCGTGATTCAGCCGCACCGAACCTCACAAAAATAATATTCAGGGCCTATCTTGGCTCCTCCCACCCTCAACCAGTATATATACAAATACTGTGTTCTTGGAATTTCTCTCACTTGATACAGCTATCGTGCTGTGACAGTTCCACCTGAAGACGGAAGCGTGTGTTGCCTCCGAAACGTCGTGATTTTTATTTTTATTTTACTTTTATTAATTTTAATTTTTTACCTACGTGACTTTACCGAAAAAACCTAAGAATATGAATCCTTGCAGTCACGAAAGCTTCAAATCTAGAATCTATGTGGTGAGTCTATGGGTCTCTGTGGTGAGTCTATGTGTTTGTGTGGTGAGTCCATAGACCTCTGCGAGTCTTACTCTGCGAGTCTGTGGGTGTGTTTGAGTCTGTGGTTCTGTGTGATGAGTCTATGCGCCTTTGTGTAAGTCTATGGGTCTCTGTGTGGTGATTATATGGGTCTCTGTGTGGCGAGTCTGTGGGTCTCTATGTGAGTATGGGTACGATTGAGTCTATGGATATCTGTCTGGTGAGTCTATGTGTCTCTCTGTGGTGAGTCTATGTCTCTGTTTGGTGAGTCAATAGGGCTCTGTTTGAGTCTGTTGATCTGTCTTAGTGGAGAATGCTCCTCCCCCTGCTCCTGCTTGTTGTTGTGCTCGGGGAGAGACAAAACTAGCCTCAAATCTCAACGATTTTCATTTTACCAAGTAAGGTCCACTGAGCTAAACATCTCATTTTATTACACGCTTTTATTTAACTGACTCTGTTGTTGTCGTATCCTCAAATCTTGTAACTCAATTTTAACCCACTTCCCAATGTGGTATCGACTGCAAACTTTGTATACTTATGTCATACTGATGACAAAACTAGATTATATCAAAAAAAGTATTTTTAAACATTCATTTTTATATGTTATGATTCGGCTTGGGTCTAATTGTCCATGCTCAACTGACGTTGGCTGTAAATCACCACAGTCCCTTACGTTATGGCAAGCATCGGGGCCACTTCCTGGAGTCGTGGAGTTCTGCCATTACTCGTACGGTACATTTCATTAAAGCGAGTTTTAAAAAAAAAGTACTTTTAAATATTACTTATTCAGAAGCGACTTGGCACCAATGATAGCTCAACGAAGTGGTTCATCATCACGTGTAAATTACAGCAGCCAAATACTTTAAACGAATATTCATATTCTTGGTTCTTTCGGTAAAGTCAAGTAAATAGAAAACCAAAAAATAAAAAAATATATATATTCATAAAATAAATATAATAAATTGCTTTTATTATTTTCAATAAATCTTATTTTGTATTTTTATAAAAAAATATATTTAAAACAATTTTTTTTTCTATTTACGTGACTTTACCGAAAGAACCAAGAATATGAATTCCTGCAGTCAAGTCAAAACTTTAAACGAATGTTTCTAAATGTGGAGGGAAGACCCAGAGGACCCGGAGGACCCGGAGAAAAATCCACGCGACCACGGGGAGAGACACAGACACGCAAACTCCAAATATACAGCAGGCGTCAAGGTCTGGATCGAACCCAAACTCCTGTATACCAGGCGAGGAAGTTAGGGGGGAAAGCAGAGACAGCGAGAGGGAGAGGGAAGATAATTAGTCAAACTCACACTCAGTATTACTCACTAACCATGATACACTCACCATGATACCATCATACTCACGCATTCACCATCATACTCACGCATTCACCATCATACTCACACACAAGCCCACACACATCAACAGTCGACATTCACCACTACGTGGTGGTGACGTCACCACAATAACTCAGGTGCCATGGTTTGACGGCTGTGCCAGGCTAAGTGCAGGAGGAGGTCACGGGCCAAACTCGTGTGCCACCACCTGCACAACCACCACAATAACAACCACACAATTATAATCACAACAATAACCACGACCAACAACAGTAACCACAACTATAATGTAACCACAACTATAATGTAACCACAACTATAATGTAACCACAACTATCAGCCACGCGGCCGTCTGGGAGTGCCTCTCAGCAGCAGCAGCAGGGCCGAGCTCTGCTTGAAGCTGCGCCGTGAACTCCGCAGAACGTGACGGCTGTGGGCCAGGCGCCTCCTCTGTCTCCTCCCACCGCCGCCGCCACTGCTGATGTGGACACACCGCGCCAGGTTCTCACCTTCAGGCTGAGTCGACGTAGAGGAGGCCCAGCGAGCCGCCGCTTCAGAAGCTTTCGCTCGCCACTGACGGTGGCCGTGAGCGGGAATCAAAATCTGCCGCTCGCCACCCACAATCCACAGCGCGCGGCGCCTCCACTCGGCCAAGGCCTAAGCGGAAGTAGCAGCGGGGGGAGGGGGGTGGGACATGGGGGGTGAGGGGGTGGGTCGCGAGGGGGAGGGGCATGGGCGGGGGTTGCCAGGAAGGGGGGAAAGGGGGGTGGGGTCGCGACGGCGGGACAGGGGGGGCATGGGGGGCAAAAGGGGGGTCACGATGGTGGGGAGGGCGGGGGCATGGGGGGGGTCGCTAGTGGGGGGCATGGGGGGTCACGAGGGGGGCAGGAGCGGGCATGGGGTGGGTCACGAGGCTGGGCATGGTGTTAGTCACTGGGGGGGGCAAGGGGGTCGTGAGGGGGAGGGTAGGGGGGCATGGGATTTGAGGGGGGGCAAGGGGGGGCACAGGGGGCATGAGGGGGCCGCGAGGGGGAGGGCGGGGGGCAAAGGGGGGTCACGAAGGGGAGGGGCATGGGGGGGGGTCGCGAGGGGGCGCGCGGGGGTCATGGGGGGGTCGCGAGGGGGGGCATGTTGGGAGTCACGAGGGGGGGGGGCTGGGGGGGCATGGGGAGGGAGTCGTGAGGGAGGGGCATGGGGAGGCATGGTTGAAGTTGTGAGGGGGAAGGGGCAGGGGGGATCGCGTGGGGGAGGGTAGGGGGGCATTGCGGGTTGAGGGGGAGCATGGGGGGGCAAGGGGGGTCGCGAGGGGGTGGCGGGGCGGCATAGGGGGTCACGAGGGAGGGCGCAGGAGTGGCAGGAGGGGCATGAGGGGGACCGCGAGGGGGAGGGTGGGGGGGCATGGGGGGTCAGGAAGGGAAGGGGCAGGGGGGGCATGAGGGGGGTCGTGAGGAGGGGCATGGGGGGGTTGCGAGGGGGCGCGCGGGGGTCATGGGGGGTCACGAGGGGGGGGGGGGTAGGGGGGCATGGGGGATTATGGGGGAGCAATGGGGGGCAAGGGTGGTCGCGAGTGGGGGGCGGGGGGTCACGATGGTGGGGGGAGCGGGGGGGCAGGGGCGGTATGAGGGGGCTGGAAATAACAGCTGACATGGAAACATCACAGTCAGTTAATACTTTACCTGGTTAATAACGTCCTTCCAATGATTGCTCAGTTTGTACCCATCCTCTCGGTTGAAGTGTGTCTGTGTTTATATATCTGGATGGCTTCATAAACAAATCTCTGAAGGTAGCCGGTAGGTTTGCAGAGTACCTCCGTCTTGGAAAAATCAATTTCGTGCCCTCGTCGAGGAGGCCGCTCTCCTATCTTACAGTTACATGCTAATTTCTCACATTAACATCACTATCCCCGACCGCTTCTTTATGACCCTTGGGCTACAGCCATTGCAAACCTTTTACAACAGTCTGCCTCAGCAGCAGACCATGCTTTCCCACCTGATGACGGACGCTTGTGTTGCGCCCGAAACATCGTGATTTATTATATTTTATACCTACGTGACTTTACCGAAAGATCTAAAGAGTATGATGATGGTTACGATAATCGAGATGGTGACAAGATGTTAAATACCTCGCCTAATATTACAAGAGGCTGTGGGTTCGATCCAGACCCTGATGCCTGTATATTGGAGTTTGCATGTCTCTCTCGCCGTGGTCGCATGGATTTTACTGCAGGTCCTCCGGTTTTTCCCTCCACATTTAAAAACATGCATTTAAAGTATTTGTCTGGTATAAATTTACACTCAATAAGCTACTTCATTGGGCTATAATTTGTGGCCAGGTCACTTCTAAATAAGAGCTATGTAGCTCAGTTGGCCTTACCTGGTCGAATACAATTTTTACATTTTAGTTAAATCGGCTCCCTTAAATAGTAATTTTTTTTTTTATGTCTGAAAAAACAATGATTTACATAAATAATGCCAGTGTCATCTTCTTGGTTCTTTCGGTAAAGTCACGAAAAAGGGAAGTAATAAAATAATAAAAATAAAACATAATAAAATAATTCTCACGATGTTTCGGCCACAACGTAAGCAGCCGTCCTCAGGTGAAGACCAGGTCTGTCGGGGAGACAGCGTCTGAATGAAACACCACCACGCTTGGAGCGTATATTTAAGCTGGGTTGGAAGGGGGGAAGGGCGCCTTGACAAAATAATTTGCATATCAAGAGGAATTTAGCATATTTATGGGAAATGCAGGTATGTGATTAGTACTACTTGTGAAATGCGTAGGAGGTGGGCGGGGGGTTTAAAGTCATATTATGCCCGTGCATTATGCAGGATTAGCAGCATCAAAGGGAGGGGATAGGGGTAGCATTAATAAAGGGAAGGAATGTTAATAGTATGTAGCTGCAGTAACTAAACAACCACGTAAAAAACTAAAGTATAAACTACATAGTATCATCAGTATACTAAATATACTCTCCAATAAGCTGAGCTACTAACAGTAAGTAATAAATGACAATTCTATGTCGCAAAAAATATAATATGCTTCCAGCTAAACTTTTTTCCCTTACATCACAAGGGTCTATCCCGTACTATATGCTGCCATAGACAAACCCAACATTAAATTATATACTGTATTACAATACACCACCCTATACCTTAGAATAATACATAGTGTAATATTACACTATGTATTATTCTATCCACCCTACTGTATATCACAATGCTGTATATTCACTATACAATTACGATACTATATATTGCCTTATACATTGTATTAAACATTACAATTGTATACTATTTATTATTATACAATCTGCTATACACTATACCATTGACCGTCGAGTGAAAGATACTAAGAGGAAGCAACGAAATATGTCAATGGAAGAGTAGTAGTAGGAGACTTGCAGGGGAGCAAAGAATCCATTCCCTGCGGAGAATACAAGATATATAGTCATGCCAGTGAGTGGACTGCGGTCTGAAAGTCACCGTAAACGTGAACACAATCAGTTAAGATCCGAAATGGTTTATTACGTCCTTCCAATGATTGCTGAGCCAGAATCCATCTTCTCGGTTGAAATTGTCTCTGTGTTTGTATATGTGGATCGCCTCATGAACGAATCTCTCATGGTAGCCAGATGGCTTGCAGAGAACCTCTGTCTTGGAGAAGTCAATATCATGTGAACCCACTGAATTGTAACAGTGATCTGCCACGGCTGAGGTGTTTGTCCTACCGTGTTTCAAGTCTGCTTTATGTTCACGGATGCGGTCTGAGACATGTCGTTTGGCTTCTCCAATGTAACTGCTACCGCAGAGCAACTTAGTTTGTAGACGCCAGGGTACTGTATGTCTGGAACCACATCTTTTACAGACGGGACCAGATCACGGATTTTATGTACTGTGTTAAATCGGACCTGGATCTTGTGTTTAATCAGGATTTTGGAGATCTTTTTTGTGACCCCAGCAATCTAGGGTAAGGTGATGGTCTTGAGAGGCTCCTCAACAGCGTGCCAAGTCCAGCAGGAAGCGAATCATTCATTGTCATTTGTGTGTTGTCTCTTGTTTATTTCACATATGTCAACAGATTTAGGTCTTATATAGATCAAATTCAACCTCTTATATAACCCTGGATTCTTATGGTCAGAATGAGGCTTCACTAGAACCTGCATGATAAATATAAAAAAAAATTGCTGTGAATGATAGACAAAAGACAATTTCATGAAGTTACTTATGTAAAACAGGAAAAAATGCTTAAGGCATATTCAACCGACCAGTCTCTGATGGGGTCTCTAGACTGGCAGCCCGTTCTCTGATGGGGTCTCTCGACAATAGATCAACAAACCTCACCCTGTTAATCAATGGTATCCTTTATTCAGCACCAGGCTCAGACATGGCCACGGCACTCTTTTGATGGATATTGCCTTTGAACAGAAGGTGGTAAAATTGACGATGACATTGTCAGGAAATTGGTAGCCCCCTTCCTGCCGCACTGCAGAATGTCCTCGGCGTCTGCTCGTGCATGCCACTTCTGTCAAAAGTGCTGCAAGCCATGGAGACTGGGTCCCTGTGGGTTTTGTCCAAATTGATCAGTGCCCACCTGCACTGCAGAAGCAGCTGCATGAAGCTTAAGGATTTCCAACTGAGTGGCTCTGTGGTCAGAATGCTCGACTCGCTATCGGATGAACATGAGTTAAATTCCCACTCGAGGCACAACTCTGCACAACTGACATCGTCAGCTCTCTACTTGATTCGGTAGAATAAGCGTCATTTTCGGAAAAGATGACAGTGGTTTTTATTTTGTGACGCTGATGCCCACCACAGGATGTGAAATTTCCATCATTCTTTCACATTTATCAATGGATATTATTCCTGCCACACACTCCATTACAAATGGTTCACCTTTTGAGTTGAATGGCCTTATAAACGCCACTTGTGTTGTCCATCTTTCACTAAATTTAAAATCACTCATTAAAATGGCATTGGTAAAACATCCAAATGCAGGACTCTTCTGAAAAGTTTTGAGGTTCGGTGAAGCTTTCCTGACTAAATATCGACTTTACATTGCAGTATACCCAAAGGTGGTATGGTGGCACTGTGGGTTGTGAACCCAGTGACCCGCGTTGGATTGGCGACCGCTGCTAACATCAGGAGTGAATGTTTTCTGAACTGGTCCTGAACCCTCGCTTCAACAACTCTAGCCAGCGTGGTGAAGTATGGTCAAGCAGCGCCCATAACTGAGACAGAATAGAAGGGCCCTTCTTCAACCAGCAGTGGATTAACAAGGGGCTGTAAATAAGTGTATACCACACTCATGAAACACGGGATATCAAACAATAACATCGTTTTCAATAGTTTTTCGAGTTCCTTTGTTGTTGTGTGGTATGCACGTGACGGTAAACTGGAGTACCTGAAGAAACCCCTACAGATGAAGGAGATAACATTCAAAGTTCCACAGCAACAAACTGCACTGCCTAGGCTGTAAGGTGGCCATCGCATGGTTGATTTAATGGGTGGTTGAATTATTGGGTGGTTGAGTGATGGGTGGGTGAGTTGTTGAGTGAATGGGGTGAGTGAATGAGATGATGAGTGAGTGGTTGAGTGATTGCGTGGGTAGTAGGTGAGTGGGTGAGTTAGGGATTGGGTGAGTGGGTGATTGGGTGGGTTGTTGAGTGAGTGTATGGGTTGAGTGAGTGGGGTGAGTGAATGAGACAGTGAGTGAGTGGTTGAGTGATTGTGTGGGTAGTGGGTGGTGAGCGGGTGGGTGAGTTGGTCGGTTGTTGAGTGAGTGAGGTAAGTGAATGGGTAGGTGATTGAGTGTATGGGTGGGTGGGTGAGTGGGTCAGTTAGTGGTTTGGTAAAGTGAGTTAGTGCGTTAGTGAGTAAGTGGGTGGGTAGGCGAGTGTGTGAGTGAGCTAGTGGCTACATGATTGAGTGGGTGGCTGGCTGAATGCGGGAGAAGATGGGTGGGTGAGGTAGTGGGTGAGTAAGTGGGTGGGTGAGTGAGTTAGTGATCAGGTGTGTAGTTTGGTGAGTGAGTGGGTGGGTTGGTGAATAGGTGGGTAAGTGAGTGAGTGGTTTAGTGAATGAGTGGTTGGGTGGGTGGGTTGTTTAGTGAGTCGGGTCGGTGGGTGGGCAGGTGAGTCGGTCAGGGAGTGGGTGGGTTAGACATGGAGGAAGTGGCTGGGTGAGTTAGTGGGTGGGTTTACTCATGAGTGGGTTGGTATTTGGGTAAGTGATGTGAGTGAGTAGGTGAATGAGTAAGTGAACGTTACAAAGCTCTCCCTAAAGAGCTGCATGTGGCTCCAGAGCCGCAGGTTGCCGGGCCCTGGTCTCGGGAGAAGAGACGGGTTGTAGGGGAGGAGCGGAAGCAGGTAAGTGAGGATGACTGCTTGATGATCACTCACCTTTGGGTGCCACTCCAATGCCCGGCTCGGCCCTCGTCCTCCACCCGTGTCCTACCCATCTCAACCTCCACCACCTGATCCTTCCCACAAGACTTTCCTGCCACGTGCTATTCCCAACCTTCAAGTTGCTTACCCTATTCTCCACTCTACGCACGTTTCCCATCCATCACAGCATCACTACCCATTCACAGTTAGCGCGTGTAATTGAGATGATGGAACGTTATAAATCGCTAAGCTTTAAAGCGACAGTAATTGAAGCTGTTAACAATTAATGCAAGGACTCTGCCTCCATAATTATTTTCTCTGACGATGTCCCCACCCATAACGGAAAATCACGAACAACTCCAAGCAGCAGAAACAACATGTTCCATGCAATTATTTCTAGATTTGAAGCTTTCGTGACTGCAAGGATTCATACTCTTTGGGTTTTTCGGTAAAGTCACGTAGGTAACGGTTCCACCTGAAGACGGAAGCCTGTGTTGCCTCCGAAACGTCGTGATTTAATTTAGTTGTTTTCATTTTTTTTACCTACGTGACTTTACCGAAAAAAACAAAGGGTATGAATCCATGCAATTATGTTCCATGCAATTAGAATTGATTATCTTTACTATAGGCGAGCGGTTCTCGTACTGCGCTACTGAACGTGCCGAGCTAAGCAGGCAGTTGCGGCTGCAAATAACCCCGGGTAGCCTTTAAAAGATTGTTTGTGCAAGTCTTGTTACATTTTTAAGGCCCACACAGCGGACGGGGAGTCGTGTGGCAAACACCAGGCCCGGCTGCCTTTGTCTCCCCAGTGCTGGTATTTCCACACCATACCGGGTACTCATTTAAGGCTGCGACGACCTGAGCGCAGTGCCATTGCTGTTCCAGTAATTTACCTTCGTTCGGTTTGTCGCGCCTTCTCCCTGCACTTTTGCCCCCTCGCCGCTCGATTGCTTGGGAGATTTTTTTTACCGAATCGGACAGCATTGTTTTTTCTGTCAGTGCGAGGGGCTGTGTTGATGTAAAATACATTCATTTGAGGCCTTCTACTTTTCATTATAAAGATTCGACTGAAATGAACCCAGCAGGACGCGCGCATCTCATTCGGAATACGAGGAATTGACTAAATATATCAACTGGAGTCTAGCCAGGTGAGAAGACTCATGTGGGTTTATGAACCGGTCTGTGCAGACTATTGCGTGCTATCCCCTCTTAACGCCTTGAGGGATTTCCTCTGAGTACGTCGGAAAAATGCGTTTATAGTATACTAGTGGAAGTACCCGGCGTTGCCCGGGTGAAAAATATATTTCTTAAAAACCTTACATATATACACAGATACTAAGGTATTGTCAAAGCCCAGTAGGCCGTTTGTACATTTCTCCACGAACAAATATATAAGAGGCTTGCACAAGTCCAAAAAGTTATAGAAAGTGTGGGGTAAATAGTTGATGTAAAAGGTTTCCGAAAATTGTGGACCCCCCCCCTCAAAAAATATCTTTACCCCTCGTAGGTATATATACCTATACACCCTACATACGACAGAGGAAGTAGTATCTATTGACTCTGTAGTAGTATCTACTGACTGTACTGTAGTATCTACTGAGCCAGTAGTATCTACTGACTGTACTGTAGTATCTACTGAGCCAGTAGTATCTACTGACTCTACCGTAGTATTTAGTGACTGTAGTAATTACCAGAGGTGGGACAAAGTCATTGTTATGCAAGTCCAAGTCGAGTCGCAAGTCATCAAATT